>NC_059121.1:15581785-15616780 GCF_020740685.1 Jaculus jaculus | reverse complement strand
CAGGATACGTCTTAACGCACTATACATTTACAGTTGTGTGAATTCTCCGTTATGTTACAATGGAAAACATTCTTTCTGGACACTCAGCTTGTACAAAAGATGATTCTCTGTTAGTTATGAATGAGAAATGTACTTTTACACAGATATCTTATACAATTTGAATTCCCTGTTAGATTCCAACACGAATTGTTCTTAACACACATGGAGCTAATGGTTCGTTGAAGTCAATGTACATGCTTCTATGAATTCACTGTTAGGTTTCATAGGGAAACACTTTTGTGGACACTCAGTCGACACAGAACGAATTCATTCTACACGGGAAATGTTCTTCTTTGACCATCATCTTGTAGATCTGTGACTTCCTTCTTAGTTTTCAAAACAAAATGTTCTTAACATTCTTCCAACTATTGGTTCCTTGAAGTCACTGTTACTTTACAATGGGAAACTTTGTTTGTAAACACTCACATTAGAAAACCGCCAACTCTCTGCTAGTACCACAAGGGAAATGTTGTTTTCAGAAACTCCACTTAAGCAAAGTCAACCAGAATGTTAGTTTTTAACTGGAAACGTTCTTAACGCACTATATGTTTACAGTTGTGTGAATTCTCTGTTATGTTACAATGGAAAACATTCTTTCTGGACACTCACCTCCTACAAAAGAAAATTCTCTGTTAGTTATGAATAAGAAATGTACTTTTTAGACACATATCTTATACAATTTGAATTCCCTGTTAGTTTCCAACACGAATTGTTCTTATCACACATGGAGCTAATGGTTCGTTGATTTCAATGTACATGCTTCTCTGAATTCAGTGTTAGGTTCGATAGGGAAACATTTTTGTGGACACTCAGCCAACACAGAATGAATTCATTCTACCTGGGAAATGTTCTTTTTTGACCCTCGTCTTGTAGATCTGTGAGTTCCTTCTTAGTTTTCAAAAGGAAATGTTCTTAACCCACTTTCAGCTATTGGTTCTTTGAATTCACTGTTACTTTACAATGGGAAACTTTGTTTCTAAACACTCACATTAGAACACCGTGAACTCTCTGCTAGTATCACAAGGGAAATGTTGTTTTTAGAAACTCCACTTAAGGAAAGTCAACAAGAATATTAATTTTTAACAGGAAACCTTCTTAACGCACTATATGTTCACAGTTGTGTGAGTTCTCTATTATGTTACAATGGAAAAACATTCTTTGTGGACACTCACCTTGCACAAAAGAAAATTCTCTGTTAGTTATGAATGAGAAATGTACTTTTTAGACACATATCTTATACAATTTGAATTCCCTGTTAGATTCCAACGCGAATTGTTCTTAACTCACATGGAGCTAATGGTTCTTTGAATTCACTGTATATGCTTCTATAAATTCGGTGTTACATTTTTTTTTTATTCTTTTTTTTTTTTTGGTTTTTCGAGGTAGGGTCTCACTCTGGCTCAAGCTGACCTGGAATTCACTATGTAGTCTCAGGGTGACCTCGAACTCACAGCGATCCTCCTACCTCTGCCTCTCGAGTACTGAGTGTTACGTTTTATAGGGAAACATTTTTGTGGACACAGCCGACACACAATGAATCTCTGTTCGTTCCACATGGGAAATGTTCTTTTTTGACCCTCGTCTTGTAGAACTGGGAGTTCCTACTTCTTAGTTTTCAAAAGGTAATGTTCTTAACACACTTTCAGCTATTGGTTCTTTGAATTCACTGTTACTTTACAATGGGAAACTTTGTAAACACTCACATTAGAAAACCGTGAACTGTCTGCTAGTACCACAAGGGAAATGTTGTTTTTAGAAACTCCACTTAAGGAAAGTCAACCAGAATGTTAGCTTTTAACAGGATACGTCTTAACGCACTATACATTTACAGTTGTGTGAATTCTCCGTTATGTTACAATGGAAAACATTCTTTCTGGACACTCAGCTTGTACAAAAGATGATTCTCTGTTAGTTATGAATGAGAAATGTACTTTTACACAGATATCTTATACAATTTGAATTCCCTGTTAGATTCCAACACGAATTGTTCTTAACACACATGGAGCTAATGGTTCGTTGAAGTCAATGTACATGCTTCTATGAATTCAGTGTTAGGTTTCATAGGGAAACACTTTTGTGGACACTCAGTCGACACAGAACGAATTCATTCTACACGGGAAATGTTCTTCTTTGACCATCATCTTGTAGATCTGTGACTTCCTTCTTAGTTTTCAAAACAAAATGTTCTTAACATTCTTCCAACTATTGGTTCCTTGAAGTCACTGTTACTTTACAATGGGAAACTTTGTTTGTAAACACTCACATTAGAAAACCGCCAACTCTCTGCTAGTACCACAAGGGAAATGTTGTTTTCAGAAACTCCACTTAAGCAAAGTCAACCAGAATGTTAGTTTTTAACTGGAAACGTTCTTAACGCACTATATGTTTACAGTTGTGTGAATTCTCTGTTATGTTACAATGGAAAACATTCTTTCTGGACACTCACCTCCTACAAAAGAAAATTCTCTGTTAGTTATGAATAAGAAATGTACTTTTTAGACACATATCTTATACAATTTGAATTCTCTGTTAGTTTCCAACACGAATTGTTCTTATCACACATGGAGCTAATGGTTCGTTGATTTCAATGTACATGCTTCTCTGAATTCAGTGTTAGGTTCGATAGGGAAACATTTTTGTGGACACTCAGCCAACACAGAATGAATTCATTCTACCTGGGAAATGTTCTTTTTTGACCCTCGTCTTGTAGATCTGTGAGTTCCTTCTTAGTTTTCAAAAGGAAATGTTCTTAACCCACTTTCAGCTATTGGTTCTTTGAATTCACTGTTACTTTACAATGGGAAACTTTGTTTCTAAACACTCACATTAGAACACCGTGAACTCTCTGCTAGTATCACAAGGGAAATGTTGTTTTTAGAAACTCCACTTAAGGAAAGTCAACAAGAATATTAATTTTTAACAGGAAACGTTCTTAATGCACTACATGTTTACAATTGTGTGAGTTCTCTATTATGTTACAATGGAAATCATTCTTTCTGGACACTCCCCTTGTTTAAAAGAAAATTCCCTGTTAGTTATGAATGAGAAATTTACTTTTTAGACAGATTTCTTATACAATTTGATTTCTCTGTTAGTTCCCAATGCGAATTGTTCCTAACACACATGGAGCTAATGGTTCGTTGAATTCAATGTACATGCTCCTATGAATTCAGTGTTAGGTTCGATAGGGAAACATTTTTGTGGACACTCAGCCGACACAAAATGATTTCGTTCTACACTGGAAATGTTCTTTTTTGACACTTGTCTTGTAGATCTGTGAGTTCCTGCTTAGTTTTCAAAAGAAATTGTTCTTAACACACTTTCAGCTATTGGTTCTGAAAGGCCCAAGAATTCAGAAGCTCAGAAATACTATCACGGTCCAAAGGGAGCTTAAGCAGGCCCCCTGCATATCTCAAACTCCAGGCTTTACTCTCTGTTAGAAGCAAGTAAAGAATCCTTCTTCTCATTATATCAGAGCCCACTCCTATTATAAAACTAGGTAAAAAGGGCATGAGATAGCCCTCAAGGATGGGAAATAAGTAATAAAGTAAACCACTTATTTAGTTTCTGTAAATAGCCTGCACCATAAGCCTTAATAGCCCACACTGTAAGCCTTAGTAGCCTTAATAGCCCACACTGTAAGCCTTAGTAACTTGTACCATAAGCTGTAGCAGCCTGCCTCAGACTACCAAGGCCATAGGAGGCTGATACCATACTCTGTTACCCCCACCTAAGGAATTGCACAAGTGCTGACCTCCAAGGTCACAGGAGACTGGTACCACACTCTGCTACTCCCACCTAAGGACCTGCGCAAACACTGAGCACCAAGGTCATAAGAGAGTGATTGGTCCATGAGGGGCTTGAGCAAAGTAAACTAATTGGCTTAGAAACTGTGGGGTGGCACAAACTGACTGGCTAACACCCTGCAGGGGTTCCTTATATTAAATAATGATTGGTCTAATACACAGGCTTTGTTAGAAACCCTATAAAAACTGCCCCAGCGCACTTGGAATAAAATCCTCTTGCAGTTTGCATCAAGACCGCTTCTCGTGAGTGATTTGGGGTGTCGCCTTTTCCGGGCAGATCGTGGGGGACCCCCTGTGGGGGTTTTTTCCTACAGTTCTATGAATTCACTGTTTCTTTGCAATTTGAAACATTGCCCGTAACCACTCACCTTAGAAAGCCATGAACTCTCACCTACTACCACATGGGATAAGTTCGTTTTAGAAACTCCGCTTAAGGAAAGTTAACCTGAATGTTAGTTTGTAACAGGAAACGTGGTAAACGAACTATAAATTTATAGTTGTGTGAATTCTCTATTATGTTACAATGGAAAACATTCTTTCTGGACACTCAGTTTATACAAAACAAAATTCTCTGTTAGCTATGAATGAGAAATGTACTTTTTAGACACATAGCTTATAAATTTGAATTCCCTGTTATTTTCCAATGCGAATTGTTCTTAAAACAGATGGAGCTACTGGTTCGTTGAATTCAATGTACATGCTTCTATAAATTCAGTGTTAGGTTTGATAGGGAAACATTGTTGTGGACACTCAGCCGACACAAAATGATTTTGTTCTACACTGGAAATGTTCTTTTTTGACACTTGTCTTGTAGATCTGTGAGTTCCTTCTTAGTTTTCAAATTTAAATGTTCTTAACACACCTTCAGCTATTGGTTCTTTGAATTCACTGATACTTTACAATGGGAAACGTTGTTTGTAAACACTCACCTTAGAAAACCGTGAACTGTGTGCTGGTACCGCACGGGAAATATTCTTTTTAGAAACTCCCCTTAAGGAAAGTCAAATTGAATGTTAGTTTTTAATAGGAAACGTCTTAACGTACTATACATTTACATTCGTGTGAATTCTTTGTTATTTTACAATAGAAAACATTATTTGTGGACACAGCTTGTACTAATGAAAATTCCCTGTTAGTTATCAATGAGAAATTTACTTTTTAGACAGATATCTTATACAATTTGAATTCTCTGTTAGTTTCCAACGCGAATTGTTCCTAATACACATGGAGGTAATGGTTCGTTGAATTCAATGTACATGATTCTATGAATTCAGTGTAAGGTTTAATAGGGAAACATTTTTGTGGACACTCAGCCAACACAGAATGAATTCTTTCTACACGGGAAATGTTCTTTTTTGACCCTCGTCTTGTAGATCTGTGAGTTCCTTCTTAGTTTTCAAAAGGAAATGTTCTTAACACACTTTCAGCTATTGGTTCTTTGAATTCACTGTTACTTTACAATGGGAAACTTTGTTTGTAAACACTCACATTAGAAAAACGTGAACTATCTGCTACTAACACAAGGGAAATGTTTTCAGAAACTCCCCTTAAGCAAAGTCAACCAGAATGTTAGTTTTTAACAGGAAGTGTTCTTAACGCACTATATGTTTACAGTTGTGTGAGTTCTCTATTATGTTACAATGGAAAACATTCTATCTGGACACTTACCTTGTTCAAAAGAAAACTCCCTGTTAGTTATGAATGAGAAATTTACTTTTTAGACAGATATCTTATACAATTTGATTTCTCTGTTAGTTTCCAACGCGAATTGTTCCTAACACACATGGAGCTAATGGTTCGTTGAATTCAATGTACATGCTTCTATGAATTCAGTGTTAGGTTCGATAGGGAAACATTTTTGTGGACACTCAGACAACACAGAATGAATTCGTTCTACATGGGAAATGTTCTTTTTTGACCCTCGTCTTTTAGGTCTGTGAGTTCCTTCTCAGTTTTGAAAAGGAAATATTCTTAACACACTATCAGCTATTGGTGCTTTGAATTCACTGATAATTTACAATGGGAAACGTTGTTTGCAAACACTCACCTTAGAAAACCGTGAACTGTCTGCTACTACCGCACGGGAAATATACTTTTCAGAAACTCCCCCTAAGGAAAGTCAACTTGAATGTTAGTTTTTAACAGGAAACGTCTTTTCATACTATACATTTACTGTGTGTGAATTCTCTGTTATTTTACAATGGAAAACATTATTTCTGGACACTCAGCTTGTGCAAAAGAAAATTCCGTGTTAGTTATGAATGAGAAATGTACTTTTTAGACAGATATCTTATTCAATTTGAATTCTTTGTTAGTATCCAACGCGTATTGTTCCTAACACACATGGAGCTAATGGTTCGTTGAATTCAATGTACATGATTCTATGAATTCAGTGTAAGGTTTGATAGGGAAACATTTTTGTGGACACTCAGCCAACACAGAATGAATTCTTTCTACACGGGAAATGTTCTTTTTTGACCCTCATCTTGTAGATCTGTGAGTTCCTTCTTAGTTTTCAAAAGGAAATGTTCTTAACACACTTTCAGTTATTGGTTCTTTGAATACACTGTTACTTTACAATGGGAAACATTGTTTGTAAACACTCACATTCGAAAAACGTGAATTATCTGCTAGTAACACAAGGGAAATGTTGTTTTCAGAAACTCCCCTTAAGCAAAGTCAACCAGAATGTTAGTTTTTTTTTTTTTAAATATTTATTTATTTATTTATTAGAGAGCGAGAGACACAGAGAGAAAGACAGAGAGGGAGAGAGAAAGAATAGGCATGCCAGGGCTTCCAGCCTCTGCAAACCAACTCCAGACGCGTGCGCCCCCTTGTGCCTCTGGCTAACGTGGGACCTGGGGAACCGAGCCTCGAACCGGGATCCTTAGGCTTCACAGGCAAGCGCTTAACCACTAAGCCATCTCTCCAGCCCCAGAATGTTAGTTTTTAACAGGAAACATTCTTAATGAAATATATGGTTACAGTTGTGAGAGTTCTCTATTATGTTACAATGGAAAACATTCTTTCTGGACACTCACCTTGTTCAAAAGAAAATTCCCTGTTAGTTATGAATGAGAAATGTACCCTTTAGACAGATATCTTATACAATTTGAATTCTCTGTTAGTTTCCAACGCGAATTGTTCCAAATACACATGGAGCTAATGGTTTGTTGAATTCAATGTACATGCTTCTATGAATTCAGTGTTATGTTTGATAGGGAAACATTTTTGTGGACACTGAGCCAACAAAGAATGAATTCGTTCTACACGGGAAATGTTCATTTTTGACCCTCGTATTGTAGATCTTTGAGTTCCTTCTTAGTTTTCAAAAGGAAATGTTCTTAACACACTTTCAGCTATTGGTTCTTTGAATTCACTGAAACTTTACAAAGGGAAAAGTTATTTGTAAACACTCACCTTAGAAAACCATAAACTCTCGGCTAGTACCACACGGGAAATATTGTTTTTAGAAACTCCACTTAAGGAAAGTCAACCAGAATGTTAGTTTTTAACAGGAAACATCTTAATGCACTATACGTTTTCAGTTGTGTGAATTCTCTGTTATTTTACAATGGAAAACATTATTTCTGAACACTCAGCTTGTACAAAAGAAAATTCCCTGTTAGTTATGAATGAGAAATGTACTTTTTAGACAGATATCTTATACAATTTGAATTCCTTGTTAGTTTCGAACGCGAATTGTTCTTAAAACACATTGAGCTAGTGGTTCGTTGAATTCAATGTACATGCTTCTATGAATTCAGTGTAAGGTTTGATAGGGAAACATTATTGTGGACACTCAGCCAACACAGATTGAATTCGTTCTACATGGGAAATGTTATTTTTTGACCCTCGTCTTATAGATCTGTGAGTTCCTTCTTAGGTTTCAAAAGGAAATGTTCTTAACACACTTTCAGCTATTGGTTCTTTGAATTCACTGATACTTTACAATGGGAAACGTTGTTTGTAAACACTCACCTTAGAAAACCGTGAACTGTGTGCTAGTACCGCACGGGAAATATTCTTTTTAGAAACTCCCCTTAAGGAAAGTCAACTTGAATGTTAGTTTTTAACAGGAAATGTCTTAACGTACTATACATTTACATACGTGTGAATTCTCTGTTATTTTACAATAGAAACATTATTTCTGGACACAGTTTGTACTAACGAAAATTCCCTGTTAGTTATGATTGAGAAATTTACTTTTTAGACAGCTATCTTATACAATTTGAATTCTCTGTTAGTTTCAACGCGAATTGTTCCTATCACACATGGAGGTAATGGTTTGTTGAATTCAATGTACATGCTTCTATGAATTCAGTGTTAGGTTTGATAGGGAAACATTTTTGAGGACACTCAGCCAACACAGAATGAATTCGTTCTACACGGGAAATGTTCTTTTTTGACCCTCGTCTTGTAGATCTGTGAGTTCCTTCTTAGTGTTCGAAAGGAAATGTTCTTAACGCACTTTTAGCTATTGGTTCTTTGAATTCACTTTTACTTTACAATGGGAAACTTTGTTTTTTAAACACTCACATTAGAAAACCGTGAACTCTCTGCTAGGACCACATGGGAAATGTTCTTTTTAGAAACTCCCCTTAAGGAAAATCAACTTGAATGTTAGTTTTTAACAGGAAACGTCTTAACGTACTACACATTTACAGTTGTGTGAATAATCTGTTATTGAACAATAAAAAACATTATTTCTGGACACTCAGCTTGTAAAAAAGAAAATTCCCTGTTTGTTATGAATGAGAAATGTACTTTTTAGACAGATATCTTATACAATTTGAATTCTCTGTTCGTTTCCAATGCGAATGGTTCCTAAGACACTTTGAGCTAATGGTTCGTTGAATTCAATGTACATGCTTCTATGAATTCAGTGTTCGGTTTGATAGGGAAACATTTTTGTGGACACTGAGCCAACACAGAATGAATTCGTTCTACACGGGAAATGTTCTTTTTTGACCCTCGTATTGTAGACCTGTGAGTTCCTTCGTAGTTTTCAAAAGGAAATGTTCTTAACACACTTTCAGCTATTGGTCCTTTGAATTCACTGCTACTTTACAATGTGAAACTTTGTAAACACTCACCCTAGAAAGCCATGAACTCTCTGCTAGTACCACAAGGGAAATGTTGTTTTTAGAAACTCCACTTAAGGAAAGTCAACCAGAATGTTAGTTTTTAACAGGAAACCTTCTTAACGCATTATATGTTTACACTTGTGTGATTTCTGTATTATGTTAAAATGGAAAACATTCTTTCTGGACATTAACCTTGTTCAAAAAAAATTCCCAGTCAGTTATGAATGAGAAATGTACTTTTCATACAGATATCTTATACAATTTGAATTCTCTGTTAGTTTCCAACGCGAATTGTTCCAAATACACATGGAGCTAATGGTTCGTTAAATTCAATGTACATGCTTTTATGAATTCAGTGTTAGGATTGGTAGGGAAACATTTTTGTGGACACTGAGCCAACACAGAATGGATTCTTTCTACATGGGAAATGTTCTTTTTTAACCCTCGTATTGTAGTTCTGTGAGTTCCTTCTTAGTTTTCCAAAGGAAATGTTCTTAACACACTTTGAGCTATTGGTTCTTTGAATTCACTGAAACTTTACAATGGGAAACGTTGTTTGTAAACACTCACCTTAGAAAACCGTGAACTGTCTGCTAGTACCACACGGGAAATATTCTTTTTAGAAACTCCACTTAAGGAAAGTCAACCAGAATGTTAGTTTTTAATAGGAAACGTCTTAATGCACTATACGTTTTTAGTTGTGTGAATTCTCTGTTATGTTACAATGGAAAACATTCTATCTGGACACTCAGCTTGTACCAAAGAAAATTCCCTGTTAGTTATGAATGAGAAATGTACTTTTTAGACAGATATCTTATACAATTTGAATTCCCTGTTATTTTCCAATGCGAATTATTCTTAACACACATGGAGCTAATGGTTCGTTGAATTCAATGTACTTGCTTCTATGAATTCAGTGTTAGGTTCGATAGGGAAACATTTTTGTGGACACTGAGCCAACACAGAATGAATTTGTTCGACACGGGAAATGTTCTTTTTGACCCTCATCTTGTAGATATGTGAGTTCCTTCTTAGTTTTCAAAAGGAAATCTTCTTAACACACTTTCACCTATTGGTTCTTTGAATTCACTGCTACTTTACAATGGGAAACTTTTTTGTAAACACTCACATTAGAAAACCGTGAACTCTCTGCTAGTACCACAAGGGAAATATTGTTTTTAGAAACTCCACTTAAGCAAAGTCAACCAGAATGTTAGTTTTTAACAGGAAACCTTCTTAACGCACATTATGTTTATAGTTGTGTGTGTTCTCTATTATGTTACAATGGAAAACATTCTTTCTGGACACTCACCTTGTTCAAAAAAATTTCCCTGTTAGTTATGAATGAGAAATGTACTTTTCAGACAGATATCTTATACAATTTGAATTCTCTGTCAGTTTCCAACGCGAATTGTTCCTAAGACACATGGAGCTAATGGTTCATTGAATTAAATGTACATGCTTCTATGAATTCAGTGTTAGGTTTGATAGGGAAACATTTTTGTGGACACTCAGACAACACAGAATGAATTCGTTCTACACGGGAATGTTCTTTTTTGACCCTTGTCTTTTAGGTCTGTGAGTTCCTTCTTAGTTTTCAAAAGGAAATGTTCTTAACACACTTTCAGCTATAGGTTCTTTGAATTAACTGTTACTTTACAATGGGAAACTATGTATGAAAACACTCACATTATAAAACGGTGAACTCTCTGCTCGTACCACAAGGGAAATGTTGTTTTTAGAAACTCCACTTCAGCAAAGTCAACCAGAATGTTAGTTTTTAACATGAAATGTTCTTAACGCACTATATGTTTACAGTTATGTGAGTTCTCTATTATGTGACAATGGAAAACATTCTTTCTGGACACTCACCTTGTTCAAAAGAAAATTCCCTGTTAGTTATGAATGAGAAATGTAATTTTTAGACAGATATCTTATACAATTTGATCTCTGTTAGTTTCCAACGCGAATTTTTCCAAACACACATGGAGCTAATGTTTCATTGAATTCAATGTACATGCTTCTATGAATTCAGTGTTAGGTTTGATAGGGAAACATTTTTGTGGACACTCAGCCGACACAGAGTGAATTCATTCTACATGGGAAATGTTCTTTTTTGACCTTTGTCTTGTAGATCTGGGAGTTCCTTCTTAGTTTTCAAAAGGAAATGTTCTTAACACACTTTCAGCTATTGGTTCTTTGAATTCACTGTCACTTTACAATGGGAAACTTTGTTTGTAAATGCTCACTTTAGAAAACCGTGAACTCTCTGCTAGTACCACAAAGGAAATGTTCTTTTTAGAAACTCTGCTTAAGGAAAGTCAACCTGAATGTTAGTTTTTAACAGGAAACATCTTAACGCACTATACGTTAACAGTTGTGTGAATTCTCTGTCTCTTTTCATTCCACACGGGAAATATTCTTTTTTGACCCTCGTCCTCTAGAATTGTAAGTTCCATGTTAGTTTTCAAAAGCAAATGTTCTTAACACACATTCAGCTCTTGGTTCTTGGAATTCACGGTTACTTTACAAAGGGAAATATTTCTCTAGACACTCTCCTGACACAAAAGGAGTCTCTTTTCATTCCACATGGGAAATATACTTTTTTGACCCTCGTCCTCTGGAATTGTGGGTTCCCTGTTTGTTTTAAAAAGCAAATGTTCTTTACACACAATCCGCTCTTGGTTCTTTGAATTCACTGTTAATTTACAAAGGGAAACATTTCTCTAGACACTCTCCTGACACAAAATGAGTCTGTTTTCGTTCCACGCGGGAAATCTCTTTCTTGACCCTCGTCTTGTAGAATTGTGAGTTCCATGTTAGTTTTCAAAAGGAAATGTTCTTAACAACATTCAGCTCTTGGTTCTTTGAATTCACTGTTACTTTACAAAGGGAAACATTTCTCTAGACACTCTCCTGAAACAAAATGAGTCTCTTGGTTCCACACGGGAAATCTTCTTTCTGACCCTCGTCTTGTAGAATTTGAGTTCCATGTTAGTTTTCAAAAGGAAATGTTCTTAACAACATTCAGCTCTTGGTTCTTTGATTTCACTGTTACTTTACAAAGGGAAACATTTCTCTAGTCACTCTCCTGACACAAAATGAGTCTCTTTTCGTTCCACACGGGAAATCTTCTTTCATGACCCTGGTCTTGCAGAATTGTGAGTTCCATGTTATTTTAAAAAGGAAATGTTCTTAACAACATTCAGCTCTTGGTTCTTTGAATTCACTGTTACTTTACAAAGGGAAACATTTCTCTAGACACTCTCCTGATACAAGATGAGTCTCTTTTCGTTCCACACGGGATATATCCATTTTTGACCCACGTACTCTGGAATTGTGAGTTCAATGTTAGTTTTCAAAACCAAATGTTCTTAACACACATTCAGCTCTTGGTTCTTTGTATTCATTGCCACTTTACAAAGGGAAACATTACTCTGGACACTCTCCTGACACAAAAAGAGTCTCTTTTCATTCCACACGGGAAATATACTTTTTTGACCCTCGTCCTCTGGAATTGTGAGTTCCATGTTAGTTTTCAAAACTAAATGTTCTTAACACACATTCAGCTCTTGGTTCTTTGAATTCACTGTTACTTTACAAAGGGAAACATTTCTCTGGACACTCTCCTGACACAAAATGTGTCTCTTTTCACTCCACACGGGAAATATACTTTTTGACCCACGTCTTCTAGAATTGTGAGTTCCATGATAGTTTTCAAAAGGAAATGTTCTTAACACACATTCAGCTCTTGGTTCTTTGATTTCACTGTTACTTTACAAATGGAAACATTTTTCTGGACACTCTCCTGACACAAAATGAGTCTCTTTTCATTCCACACGGGAAATATACTTTTTTGAGCCTCGTCTTCTAGAATTGTGAGTTGCATGTGAGTTTTCAAAAGCAAATATTCTTAAAGATATTTAGTTCTTGGTGCTTTGAATTCACTGTCACCTTAACAAGGGAAACATTTCTCTAGACACTCTCCTGACACTAAATGAGTCTCTATTCATTCCACACGGGAAATATTCTTTTTCGACCCTCGTCCTGTAGAATTGTGAGTTGCATGTTAATTTTCAAATGGAAATATTCCTAACACATATTCAGCTCTTGGTTCTTTGAATTCACTGTTACTTTACAATGGTAAACTTTGTTTGTAAACACTCATGTTAGAAAACCGTGAACTCTCTGCTAGTACCACTAAGGAAATGTTTTTAGAAACACCACTTAAGCAAAGTCCACCAGATTGTTAGTTTTTAACAGGAAACCTTCTTAACACACAATATGTTTACAGTTGTTTGTGTTCTCTATTATGTTACCATGGAAAACATTCTTTCTGGACACTCACCTTGTTCAAATGAAAATTTCCTGTTAGTTATAATGAGAAATGTACTTTTCAGACAGATATCTTATACAATTTGAATTCTGTGTTAGTTTCCAATGCGAATTGTTCCTAACACACATGGAGCTAATGGTTCGTTGAATTCAATGTACATGCTTCTATGAATTCAGTGTTCGGTTTGATAGGGAAACATTTTTGTGGACACTGAGCCAAAACAGAATGAATTCGTTCTACAGGGGAAATGTTGTTTTTTTACCCTCGTCTTGTAGATCTGTGAGTTCCATGTTAGTTTTTTAAAGGAAATGTCCTTAACACACATCCAGGTCTTGGTTCTTTGAATTCACTGTTACTTTACAAAGGGAAACATTTCTCTAGACACTCTCCTGACACAAAATGAGTCTCTTTTCGTTCCACATGGTAAATATTCATTATTGACCATCGTCTTGTAAAATAGTGAGTTCCATGTTAGTTTTCAAAAGGAAATGTTCTTAACACACATTCAGCTCTTGTTTCTATGAATTCACTGTTATTTTACAAAGGGAAACATTTCTCTAGACACTCTCCTGACACAATATGAGTCTCTTTTCGTTCCACATGGGAAATATACTTTTTTGACCCTCGTCTTCTAGAATTGTGAGTTCCATGTTAGTTTTCAAAAGGAAATGTTCTTAACACACATTCAGCTCATGTTTCTTTAGTTCACTGTTATTTTACAAAGGGAAACATTTCTGTAGACACTCTCCTGACACAATTTGTGTCGCTTTTCGTTCCACACGCGAAATATTCTTTCTTGACCCTTGTCTTCTATAATTGTGAGTTCCATGATAGGTTTCAAAAGGAAATGTTCTTAACACACATTCAGCTCATGGTTCTTTGAATTCAGTGTTGCTTTACAAAGGGAACCATTGCTCTTGACACTCTCCTGACACAAAATGAGTCTCTTTTCGTTCCACACGGGAAATTTTTTTTTCTTGACCCTCGTCTTCTAGAATTGTGAGTTCCATGATAGTTTTCAAAAGGCAATGTTCTTAACACACATTCAGCTCTTGGTTCTTTGAATTCACTGTTACTCTACAAAGGGAAACATTTCTGTAGACACTCCCCTGACACAATATGTGTCTGTTTTCATTCCACACGCGAAATATTCTTTCTTGACCCTTGTCTTCTATAATTGTGAGTTCCATGATAGGTTTCAAAAGGAAATGTTCTTAACACACATTCAGCTCATGGTTCTTTGAATTCAGTGTTGCTTTACAAAGTGAAACATTGCTCTGGGCACTCTCCTGACACAAAAGGTGTCTCTTTTCGTTCCACACGGGAAATATTCTTTTTTGGCAATATTCTTGTAGAATTGTGAGTTCCATGTTAGTTTTCAAAAGGAAATATTCTTCACACACATTCAGCTCATGGTTCTTTGAATTCACTGTTACTTTACAAAGGAAACATTTCTCTAGACACTCTCCTGACACAAAATGAGTCTCTTTTCGTTCCACACGTGAAATATTCTTTTTTAACCCTCGTCCTCTGCAATTGTGAGTTCCATGTTAGTTTTCAAAAGTAAATATTCTTAAACACATTCAGCTCTTGGTTCTTTGAATTCACTGTTACTTTACAAAGGGAAACATTTCTCTAGACACTCTCCTGACAAAAATGAGTCTCTTTTCTTTCCACACGGGAAATACTCTTTCTTGACCCTCGTCTTGTAGAATTGTGAGTTCCATGTTAGTTTTCAAAACGAAATGTTCTTAAAGATATTCAGCTCTTTCTTCTTTGAATTCACTGTTACTTTACAAAGGGAAACATTGCTCTAGACAGTCTCCCGACACAAAATGAGTCTCTTTTCGTTCCACATGGGAAATATTCATTTTTGACCCTCGTCCTCTGGAATTGTGAGTTCCGTGTTAGTTTTCAATAGCAAATGTTCTTAACACACATTCAGCTCTTGGTTCTTTGAATTCACTGTTACTTTACAAAGGAAAACATTTCTCTAGACACTCTCCTGACACAAATAGAGTCTGTTTTCATTCCACACGGGTAATATTAATTTTTCACCCTCGTCTTGTAGAATTAGCTCCATGTTAGTTTTCAAAAGGAGATGTTCTTAACACACATTCAGCTCTTTGTTTTTTGAATTCACTTTTATTTTACAATGGAAAACATTTCTCTAGACACTCTCCTGACACATCGTGAGTCTCTTTTCGTTCCACATGGGAAATATAATTTTTTTCCCCCTCGTCCTCTGGAATTGTTGGTTCCATGTTAGTTTTCAAAAGCAAATGTTCTTAACACACATTCAGCTCTTGGTTCTTTGAATTCACTGTTATTTTACAAAGGGAAACATTTCTCTAGACACTCTCCTGACACAAAATCAGTCTCTTTGCATTCCACACGTGAAATAATCTTTCTTCACCCTTGTCTTCTATATTTGTAGGTTCCATGATAGTTTTCAAAAGGAAATGTTCTTAACACACATTCAGCTCTTGGTTCTTTGAATTCACTTTTAGTTTACAAAGGGAAACATTTCACTAGACACTCTCCTGACACAATATGAGTCTCTTTTCGTTCCACATGGGAAATCGTCTTTCTTGACCGTCGTCTTGTAGAATTGTGAGTTCCATGTTAGTTTTCAAAAGGAAATGTTCTTAAAAACACTCAGATTTTCGTTCTTTGAATTCACTGTTACTTTACAAAGGGAAACATTTCTATAGACACTCTCCTGACACAAAATCAGTCTCTTTGCGTTCCACACGTGAAATAATCTTTCTTCACCCTTGTCTTCTATATTTGTAGGTTCCATGATAGTTTTCAAAAGGAAATGTTCTTAACACACATTCAGCTCTTGGTTGTTTGAATTCACTGTTACTTTACAAAGGGAAATATTTCTCTAGACACTCTCCTGACACAAAATGCGTCTCTTTTCGTTCAACATGGGAAATATTCATTTTTGACCTTCCTCCTCTGGAATTGTGGGTTCCATGTTAGTTTTCAAAAGCAAATGTTCTTAACACACATTCAGCTCTTGGTTCTTTGAATTCACTGTTAATTTACAAAAGGAAACATTTTTCTAGATACTCTCCTGACACAAAATGAGTCTCTTTTCTTTCCACACGGGAAATAATCATTCTTGACCCACGTCTTGTAGAATTGTGACTTCCATGTTAGTTTTCAAAAGCTCACGTTCTTAACACACATTCAGCTCATGGTTCTTTGAATTCACTGTTATTTTACAAAGGGAAAAATTTCTCTAGACACTCTCCTGACACAAAATGAGTCTCTTTTCGTTCCACATGGGAGATATCCGTTTTTTGACCCTCGTCTTGTAAAATTTTGAGTTCCATGATAGTTTTCAAAAGGAAATGATCTTAACACATATTCAGCTCTTGGTTCTTTGAATTCACTGTTATTTTACAAAGGAAAACATTTCTCTAGACACTCTCCAGACACAACGTGAGTCTCTTTTCGTTCCACATCGGAAATATTCTTTTTTCACCCTCTTCCTCTGGAGTTGTGGATTCCATGTTAGTTTTCAAAAGCAAATGTTCTTAACACACATTCAGTTCTTGGTACTTTGAATTCACTGTTACTTTACAAAGGGAAACATTTCTCTGGATACTCTCCTGACACAAAATGAGTCTGTTTTCGTTCCACACCGGAAATATTCTTTCTTGACCTTCGTCTTGTAGAATTGTGAGTTCCATGTTAGTTTTCAAAAGGAAATGTTCTTAACACACATTCAGCTCTTGTTTCTATGAATTCACTGCTATTTTACAAAGGGAAACATTTCTCTAGACACTCTCCTGACACAATATGAGTCTCTTTTCGTTCCACACGGGAAATATACTTTTTTGACCCTCGTCTTCTAGAATTGTGAGTTCCATGTTAGTTTTCAAAAGGAAATGTTCTTAACACACATTCAGCTCATGTTTCTTTAGTTCACTGTTATTTTACAAAGGGAAACATTTCTGTAGACACTCTCCTGACACAATTTGTGTCTCTTTTCGTTCCACAAGCGAAATATTCTTTCTTGACCCTTGTCTTCTATAATTGTGAGTTCCATGATAGGTTTCAAAAGGAAATGTTCTTAACACACATTCAGCTCATGGTTCTTTGAATTCAGTGTTGCTTTACAAAGGGAACCATTGCTCTTGACACTCTCCTGACACAAAATGAGTCTCTTTTCGTTCCACACGGGAAATTTTTTTTTCTTGACCCTCGTCTTCTAGAATTGTGAGTTCCATGATAGTTTTCAAAAGGCAATGTTCTTAACACACATTCAGCTCTTGGTTCTTTGAATTCACTGTTACTCTACAAAGGGAAACATTTCTGTAGACACTCCCCTGACACAATATGTGTCTGTTTTCATTCCACACGCGAAATATTCTTTCTTGACCCTTGTCTTCTATAATTGTGAGTTCCAAGATAGGTTTCAAAAGGAAATGTTCTTAACACACATTCAGCTCATGGTTCTTTGAATTCAGTGTTGCTTTACAAAGTGAAACATTGCTCTGGGCACTCTCCTGACACAAAAGGAGTCTCTTTTTGTTCCACACGGGAAATATTCTTTTTTGGCAATATTCTTGTAGAATTGTGAGTTCCATGTTAGTTTTCAAAAGGAAATATTCTTCACACACATTCAGCTCATGGTTCTTTGAATTCACTGTTACTTTACAAAGGAAACATTTCTCTAGACACTCTCCTGACACAAAATGAGTCTCTTTTCGTTCCACACGTGAAATATTCTTTTTTAACCCTCATCCTCTGCAATTGTGAGTTCCATGTTAGTTTTCAAAAGTAAATATTCTTAAACACATTCAGCTCTTGGTTCTTTGAATTCACTGTTACTTTATAAAGGGAAACATTTCTCTTGACACTCTCCTGACAAAAATGAGTCTCTTTTCTTTCCACACGGGAAATACTCTTTCTTGACCCTCGTCTTGTAGAATTGTGAGTTCCATGTTAGTTTTCAAAACGAAATGTTCCTAAAGATATTCAGCTCTTTCTTCTTTGAATTCACTGTTACTTTACAAAGGGAAACATTGCTCTAGACAGTCTCCCGACACAAAATGAGTCTCTTTTCGTTCCACATGGGAAATATTCATTTTTGACCCTCGTTCTCTGGAATTTTGAGTTCCGTGTTAGTTTTCAATAGCAAATGTTCTTAACACACATTCAGCTCTTGGTTCTTTGAAATCACTGTTACTTTACAAAGGAAAACATTTCTCTAGACACTCTCCTGACACAAATAGAGTCTGTTTTCATTCCACACGGGTAATATTAATTTTTCACCCTCTCTTGTAGAATTGTGAGCTCCATGTTAGTTTTCAAAAGGAGATGTTCTTAACACACATTCAGCTCTTGGTTTTTTGAATTCACTTTTATTTTACAATGGAAAACATTTCTCTAGACACTCTCCTGACACAACGTGAGTCTCTTTTCGTTCCACATGGGAAATATAATTTTTTTCCCCCTCGTCCTCTGGAATTTTGGGTTCCATGTTAGTTTTCAAAAGCAAATGTTCTTAACACACATCAGCTCTTGGTTCTTTGAATTCACTGTTATTTTACAAAGGGAAACATTTCTCTAGACACTCTCCTGACACAAAATCAGTCTCTTTGCATTCCACACGTGAAATAATCTTTCTTCACCCTTGTCTTCTATATTTGTAGGTTCCATGATAGTTTTCAAAAGGAAATGTTCTTAACACACATTCAGCTCCTGGTTGTTTGAATTCACTGTTACTTTACAAAGGGAAATATTTCTCTAGACACTCTCTTGACACAAAATGCGTCTCTTTTCGTTCAACATGGGAAATATTCATTTTTGACCTTCCTCCTCGTGAGAATTGTGGGTTCCATGTTAGTTTTCAAAAGCAAATGCTTACTTAAACACACATTCAGCTCTTGGTTCTTTGAAGTCACTGTTAATTTACAAAAGGAAAACATTTTTCCTAGATACTCTCCTGACAGCAAAATGAGTCTCTTTTCTTCTCCACACGGGAAATAATCATTCTTGACCCACGTCTTGTGAATTGTGACTTCCATGTTAGTTTTCAAAAGCTCACGTTCTTACACACATTCAGCTCATGGTTCTTTGAATTCACTGTTATTTACAAAGGGAACAATTTCTCTAGACACTCTCCTGACACAAAATGAGTCTCTTTTCGTTCACACATGGGAATATCCGTTTTTTGACCCCTCGTCTTGTAAAATTTTGAGTTCCATGATAGTTTCAAAAGGAAATGTTCTTAACAACATTCAGCTCTTGGTTCTTTGAATTCACTGTTACTTTACAAAGGGAAACATTTCTCTAGACACTCTCCTGACACAAAATGAGTCTCTTTTCGTTCCACACGGGAAATCTTCTTTCTTGACCCTCGTCTTGTAGAATTGTGAGTTCCATGTTAGTTTTCAAAAGGAAATGTTCTTAACAACATTCAGCTCTTGGTTCTTTGAATTCACTGTTACTTTACAAAGGGAAACATTTCTCTAGACACTCTCCTGACACAAAATGAGTCTCTTTTCGTTCCACACGGGAAATCTTCTTTCTTGACCCTCGTCTTTAGAATTGTGAGTTCCATGTTAGTTTTAAAGAGGAAATGTTCTTAACAACATTCAGCTCTTGGTTCTTTGAATTCACTGTTACTTTACAAAGGGAAACATTTCTCTAGACACTCTCCTGACACAAAATGAGTCTCTTTTCGTTCCACACGGGAAAACTTCTTTCTTGACCCTCGTCTTGTAGAATTGTGAGTTCCATGTTAGTTTTCAAAAGGAAATGTTCTTAACAACATTCAGCTCTTGGTTCTTTGAATTCACTGTTACTTTACAAAGGGAAACATTTCTCTAGACACTCTCCTGACACAAAATGAGTCTCTTTTCGTTCCACACGGGAAATCTTCTTTCTTGACCCTCGTCTTGTAGAATTGTGAGTTCCATGTTAGTTTTCAAAAGGAAATGTTCTTAACAACATTCAGCTCTTGGTTCTTTGAATTCACTGTTACTTTACAAAGGGAAACATTTCTCTAGACACTCTCCTGACACAAAATGAGTCTCTTTTCGTTCCACACGGGAAATCTTCTTTCTTGACCCTCGTCTTGTAGAATTGTGAGTTCCATGTTAGTTTTCAAAAGGAAATGTTCTTAACAACATTCAGCTCTTGGTTCTTTGAATTCACTGTTACTTTACAAAGGGAAACATTTCTCTAGACACTCTCCTGACACAAAATGAGTCTCTTTTCGTTCCACACGGGAAATCTTCTTTCTTGACCCTCGTCTTGTAGAATTGTGAGTTCCATGTTAGTTTTCAAAAGGAAATGTTCTTAACAACATTCAGCTCTTGGTTCTTTGAATTCACTGTTACTTTACAAAGGGAAACATTTCTCTAGACACTCTCCTGACACAAAATGAGTCTCTTTTCGTTCCACACGGGAAATCTTCTTTCTTGACCCTCGTCTTGTAGAATTGTGAGTTCCATGTTAGTTTTCAAAAGGAAATGTTCTTAACAACATTCAGCTCTTGGTTCTTTGAATTCACTGTTACTTTACAAAGGGAAACATTTCTCTAGACACTCTCCTGACACAAAATGAGTCTCTTTTCGTTCCACACGGGAAATCTTCTTTCTTGACCCTCGTCTTGTAGAATTGTGAGTTCCATGTTAGTTTTCAAAAGGAAATGTTCTTAACAACATTCAGCTCTTGGTTCTTTGAATTCACTGTTACTTTACAAAGGGAAACATTTCTCTAGACACTCTACTGACACAAAATGAGTCTCTTTTCGTTTCACACGGGAAATATTCTTTCTTGACCCTCGTCTTGTAGAATTGTGAGTTCCATGTTAGTTTTCAAAAGGAAATGTTCTTAACTACATTCAGCTCTTGGTTCTTTGAATTCACTGTTACTTTTCAAAGGGAAACATTTCTCTAGACACTCTACTTGACAGAAAATGAGTCCTCTTTCGTTCCACACGGGAAATATTCTTTCTTGACCTCGTCTTGTAGAATTGTGAGTTCCATGTTAGTTTTCAAAAGGAAATGTTCTTAACAACATTCAGCTCTTGGTTCTTTAATTCACTGTTACTTTACAAAGGGAAACAATTCTCTAGACACTCTACCTGACACAAAATGAGTCTCTTTTTCGTTACACGAAGGGAAATTCTCTCTTTCTTGACCCTCGTCTTGTTAGAATTGATGAGTTCCATGTTAGTTTTAAAAAGGAAATGTTCTTAAACAACATTTCTGCCCCTTTGTTCTTTGAATTCACTGTTACTTTACAAAGGGAAAACTTTCTCTAGACACTCTCCTGACACAAAATGAGTCTCTTTTCGTTCCACACGGGAAATCTTCTTTATTGACCCTCGTCTTGTTGAATTGTGAGTTCCATGTTAGTTTTCAAAAGGAAATGTTCTTAAACAACATTCAGCTCTTGGTTCTTTGAATTCACTGTTACTTTACAAAGGGAAACACTTTCTCTAGACACTCTACCTGACAAAAAGGAGTCTCTTTTTCGTTCCACACGGGGAAATATTCTTTTATGACCCTCGTGTTGTAGAATTGTGAGTTCCATGTTAGTTTTCAAAAGGAAATGTTCTTAACAACATTCAGCTCCTTGGTTCATTGAATTCACTGTTACTTTCACAAAGGGAAACATTTCTCTAGAAACTCTTCCTGACACAAAAATGAGTCTCTTTTTCGTTCCACACGGGAAATCTTCTTTCTTGACCCTCGTCTTGTAGAATTGGAGTTCCATGTTAGTTTTCAAAAGGAAATGTTCTTAACAACATTCAGCTCTTGGTTCTTTGAATTCACTGTTACTTTACAAAGGGAAACATTCTCTAGACACTCTCCTGACACAAAATGAGTCTCTTTTCGTTCCACAAGGGAAATATTCTTTCTTGACCCTCGTCTTGTAGAATTGTGAGTTCCATGTTAGTTTTCAAAAGGAAATGTTCTTAACAACATTCAGCTCTTGGTTCTTTGAATTCACTGTTACTTTACAAAGGAAACACTTCTCTAGACACTCTCCTGACAAAAATGAGTCTCTTTTCGTTCCACACGGGAAATATTCTTTCTTGACCCTCGTCTTGTAGAATTGTGAGTTCCATGTTACTTTTCAAAAGGAAATGTTCTTAACAACATTCAGCTCTTGGTTCTTTGAATTCACTGTTACTTTACAAAGGGAAACATTTCTCTAGACACTCTACTGACACAAAATGAGTCTCTTTTCGTTCCACACGGGAAATATTCTTTCTTGACCCTCGTCTTGTAGATTGTGAGTTCCATGTTAGTTTTCAAAAGGAAATGTTCTTAACAACATTCGGCCCTTGGTTCTTTGAATTCACTGTTACTTTACAAAGGGAAACATTTCTCTAGACACTCTCCTGACACAAAATGAGTCTCTTTTCGTTCCACAAGGGAAATCTTCTTTCTTGACCCTCGTCTTGTAGAATTGTGAGTTCCATGTTAGTTTTCAAAAGGAAATGTTGTTAACAATATTCAGCTCTTGGTTCTTTGAATTCACTGTTACTTTACAAAGGGAAACATTTCTCTAGACACTCTACTGACAGAAAATGAGTCTCTTTTCGTTCCACACGGGAAATATTCTTTCTTGACCCTCGTCTTGTAGAATTGTGAGTTCCATGTTAGTTTTCAAAAGGAAATGTTCTTAACAACATTCAGCTCTTGGTTCTTTGAATTCACTGTTACTTTACAAAGGGAAACATTTCTCTAGACACTCTCCTGACACAAAATGAGTCTCTTTTCGTTCCACACGGGAAATATTCTTTCTTGACCCTCGTCTTGTAGAATGTTAGGTTCCATGTTAGTTTTCAAAAGGAAATGTTCGTGAACACACATTCAGCTCTTGTTCTTTGAATTCACTGTTACTTTACAAAGGAAACATTTCTCTAGACACTCTCCTGACACAAAATGAGTCTCTTTTCGTTCCACACGGGAAATATCCTTTCTTGACCCTCGTCTTGTAGAATTGTGAGTTCCATGTTAGTTTTCAAAAGGAAATGTTCTTAACAACATTCAGCTCTTGGTTCTTTGAATTCACTGTTACTTTACAAAGGGAAACATTTCTCTAGACACTCTCCTGACACAAAATGAGTCTCTTTTCGTTCCACACTGGAAATATTCTTTCTTGACCCTCGTCTTGTAGAATTGTGAGTTCCATGTTAGTTTTCAAAAGCAATGTTCTTAACAACATTCAGCTCTTGGTTCTTTGAATTCACTGTTACTTTACAAAGGGAAACATTCTCTAGACACTCTCCTGACAGAAAATGAGTCTCTTTTCGTTCCACACGGGAAATCTTCTTTCTTGACCCTCGTCTTGTAGAATTGTGAGTTCCATGTTAGTTTTCAAAAGGAAATGTTCTTAAAAAACATTCAGCTCTTGGTTCTTTGAATTCACTGTTACTTTACAAAGGGAAACATCTCTGTACACACTCTCCTGACACAAAATGAGTCTCTTTTCGTTCCACACGGGAAATGTCTTTCTTGACCCTCGTCTTGTAGAATTGTGAGTTCCATGTTAGTTTTCAAAAGGAAATGTTCTTAACACACATTCAGCTCTTGGTTCTTTGAATTCACTGTTACTTTACAAAGGGAAACATTTCTCTAGACACTCTCCTGACACAAAATGAGTCTCTTTTCGTTCCACACGGGAAATATTCTTTCTTGACCCTCGTCTCTGAGAATTGTGAGTTCCATGTTAGTTTTCAAAAGGAAATGTTCTTAACACACATTCAGCTCTTGGTCCTTTGAATTCACTGTTAATTTACAAAGGGAAACATTTCTCTAGACACTCTCCTGACAAAAAATGAGTCTCTGTTCATTCCACACTGAAATAAACATTGTTGACCCTACTCTTGTAGAATTGTGACTTCCATGTTAGTTGTCAAAAGGAAATGTTCTTAACACACGTTCAGCTTTTGGTTCTTTGAATTCACTGCTATTTTACAAAGGAAAACATATCTCTACACACTCTCCTGACACAAAATGAGTCTCTTTACCTTCCACACCGGAAATTATCTTTTTTGACCCTCATCTTGTGGAATTGTGAGTTCCATGTTAGTTTTCAAAAGGAAATGTTCTTAACACACATCCAGCTCCTGGTTCTTTGAATTCACTGTTACTTTTCAAAGGGAAACATTTCTCTAGACACTCTCCTGACACAAAATGAGTCTCTTTTCGTTCCACACGGTAAATAGTCTTTTTTGACCCTCGTCCTCTGGAATTGTGAGTTCCATGTTAGTTTTCAAAAGGAAATGTTCTTAACACACATTCAGCTCATGGTTCTTTGAATTCACTGTTACTTTACAAAGGGAAACATTTCTCTAGACACTCTCCTGACACAAAATGAGTCTCTTTTCGTTCCACACGGGAAATATTCTTTCTTGACCCTCGTCTTCTAGAATTGTGAGTTCCATGTTAGTTTTCAAAAGGAAATGTTCTTAACACACATTCAGCTCTTGGTTCTTTGAATTCACTGTTACTTTACAAAGGGAAACATTTCTCTAGACACTCTCCTGACACAAAATGAGTCTCTTTTCGTTCCACACGGGAAATATTCTTTCTTGACCCTCGTCTTGTAGAATTGTGAGTTCCATGTTAGTTTTCAAAAGGAAATGTTCTTAACACACATTCAGCTCTTGGTTCTTTGAATTCACTGTTACTTTACAAAGGGAAACATTTCTCTAGACACTCTCCTGACACAAAATGAGTCTCTTTTCGTTCCACATGGGAAATATTCTTTTTTGACCCTCGTCTTGTAGAATTGTGAGTTCCATGTTAGTTTTCATAAGGAAATGTTCTTAACACACATTCAGCTCTTGGTTCTTTGAATTCACTGTTACTTTACAAAGGGAAACATTTCTCTAGACACTCTCCTGACACAAAATGAGTCTCTTTTCGTTCCACACGGGAAATATTCTTTCTTGACCCTCGTCTTGTAGAATTGTGAGTTCCATGTTAGTTTTCAAAAGGAAATGTTCTTAACACACATTCAGCTCTTGGTTCTTTGAATTCACTGTTACTTTACAAAGGGAAACATTTCTCTAGACACTCTCCTGACACAAAATGAGTCTCTTTTCGTTCCACACGGGAAATATTCTTTCTTGACCCTCATCTTGTAGAATTGTGAGTTCCATGTTAGTTTTCAAAAGGAAATGTTCTTAACACACATTCAGCTCTTGGTTCTTTGAATTCACTGTTACTTTACAAAGGGAAACATTTCTCTAGACACTCTCCTGACACAAAATGAGTCTCTTTTCGTTCCACACAGGAAATATTCTTTTTTGACCGTCCTCCTTTGGAATTGTGAGTTCCATGTTAGTTTTCAAAAGGAAATGTTCTTAACACACATTCAGCTCTTGGTTCTTTGAATTCACTGTTACTTTACAAAGGGAAACATTTCTCTAGACTCTCTCCTGACACAAAATGAGTCTCTTTTCGTTCCACATCGGAAATATTCTTTCTTGACCCTCGTCTTGTAGAATTGTGAGTTCCATGTTAGTTTTCAAAAGGAAATGTTCTTAACACACATTCAGCTCTTGGTTCTTTGAATTCACTGTTACTTTACAAAGGGAAACATTTCTCTAGACACTCTCCTGACACAAAATGAGTCTCTTTTCGTTCCACACGGGAAATATTCTTTCTTGACCCTCGTCTTCTAGAATTGTGAGTTCCATGTTAGTTTTCAAAAGCAAATGTTCTTAACACACATTCAGCTCTTGGTTCTTTGAATTCACTGTTACTTTACAAAGGGAAACATTTCTCTAGACACTCTCCTGACACAAAATGAGTCTCTTTCGTTCCACACGGGAAATATTCTTTCTTGACCCTCGTCTTGTGGAATTGTGAGTTCCATGTTAGTTTTCAAAAGGAAATGTTCTTAACACACATTCAGCTCTTGGTTCTTTGAATTCACTGTTACTTTACAAAGGGAAACATTTCTCTAGACACTCTCCTGACACAAAATGAGTCTCTTTTCGTTCCACACGGGAAATATTCTTTTTTGACCCTCGTCATGTAGAATTGTGAGTTCCATGTTAGTTTTCAAAAGGAAATGTTCTTAACACACATTCAGGTCTTGGTTCTTTGAATTCACTGTTACTTTACAAAGGGAAACATTTCTCTAGACACTCTCCTGACACAAAATGAGTCTCTTTTCGTTCCACACGGGAAATATTCTTTCTTGACCCTCGTCTTGTAGAATTGTGAGTTCCATGTTAGTTTTCAAAAGGAAATGTTCTTAACACACATTCAGCTCTTGGTTCTGTGAATTCAGTGTTATTTTACAAAGGGAAACATTTCTCTAGACACTCTCCAGATACAAAATGATTCTCTTTTCATTCCACACAGAAAATATCCTTTTTTTGATCCTCGTCTTGTAGAATTGTAAGTTCCATGATAGTTTTCAAAAGGAAATGATCTTAACACACATTCAGCTCTTGGTTCTTTGAATTCACTGTTATTTTACAAAGGAAAACATTTCGCTAGACACTCTCCTGACACAAAATGAGTCGCTTTTCGTTCCACACTGGAAATATTCTTTTTTGACCCTCGTCTTGTGGAATTGTGAGTTCCATGTTAGTTTTCAAATGGATATGTTCTTAACACACATCCAGCTCCTGGTTCTTTTAATTCACTGTTACTTTTCAAAGGGAAACATTTCTCTAGACACTCTCCTGACACAAAATGAGTCTCTTTGTGTTCTACACGCGAAATAATCTTTTTTAACCCTTGTCTTCTATATTTGTAGGTTCCATGATAGTTTTCAAAAGCAAATGTTCTTAACACACATTCAGCTCTTGGTACTTTGAATTCACTGTTACTTTACAAAGGGAAGTATTTCTCTAGACACTCTCCAGACACAAAATGAGTCTCTTTTCGTTCCACATGGGAAACATTCTTTTTTGACCCTCGTCCTCTGGAATTGTGGGTTCCATGTTAGTTTTCAAAAGTAAATATTCTTAAACACATCTTTGAATTCACTGTTACTTTACAAAGGGAAACATTTCTCTAGACACTCTCCTGACACAAAATGAGTCTCTTTTCGTTCCACATGGTAAATAGTCTTTTTTGACCCTCGTCCTCTGGAATTGTGAGTTCCATGTTAGTTTTCAAATGCAAATGTTCTTAACACACATTCAGCTCATTGTTCTTTGAATTCACTGTTACTTTATAAAGGGAAACACTTCTCTAGACACTCCCTGAAAAAATGAGTCTCTTTTCGTTCCACACGGGAAATATTCTTTCTTGACCCTGGTCTTGTAGAATTGTGATTTCCATTTTAGTTTTCAAAAGGAAATGTTCTTAACACACATCCAGCTCTTGATTCTTTGAATTAAGTGTTACTTTACAAAGGGAAACATTTCTCTAGACACTCTCCTGACGCAAAATGAGTCTCTTTCTTTCAACACGGGAAATTATCTTTTTTACCTTCATCTTGTGGAATTGTGAGTTCCATGTTAGTTTTCAAAAGGATATGTTCTTAACACACATCCAGCTCCTGGTTCTTTGAATTCACTGTTACCTTACAAAGGGAAACATTTCTCTAGACACTCTCCTGACACAAAATGAGTCTCTATTCGTTCCACACAGGATATATTCTTTTTTCCCCCTCGTCCTCTGGAATTGTGGGTTCCATGTTAGTTTTCAAAAGCAAATGTTCTTAACACACATTCTGGTCTTGGTTCTTTGAATTCACTGTTAATTTACAAAGGGAAACATTTCTCGAGATACTCTCCTGACACAAAATGAGTCTCTTTTCGTTCCACATCGGAAATAATCATTGTTGACCCTCGTCTTGTAGAATTGTGACTTCCATGTTAGTTTTCAAAAGGAAATGTTCTTAACACACATTCAGCTCTTGGTTCTTTGAATTCACTGTTAGTTTACAAAGGGAAACATTTCTCTAGACACTCTCCTGACACAAAATGAGTCTCTTTGGTTCAACACGGGAAATTATCTTTTTTGACCCTCATCTTCTAGAATTGTGAGTTCCATGATAGTTTTCAAATGCAAATGATCTTAACACACATTCAGCTCTTGGTTCTTTGAATTCACTGGTACTTTACAAAGGAAACATTTCTCTAGACACTCTCCTGACCCAAAATGAGTCTCTTTCGTTCAACACGGGAAATTATCTTTTTTGACCTTCATCTTGTGGAATTGTGAGTTCCATGTTAGTTTTCAAAAGGATATGTTCTTAACACACATCCAGCTCCTGGTTCTTTGAATTCACTGTTACCTTACAAAGGGAAACATTTCTCCAAACACTCTCCTGACACAAAATGAGTCTCTATTCGTTCCACACAGGAAATATTCTTTTTTGACCCTCGTCCTCTGGAATTGTGATTTCCATGTTAGTTTTCAAAAGCAAATGTTCTTAACACACATTCAGCTCTTGTTTCTTTGAATTCACTGTTATTTTACAAAGGGAAACATTTCTCTAGACACTCTCCTGACACAAAATCAGTCTCTTTGCGTTCCACACGTGAAATAATCTTTCTTGACCCTTGCCTTCTATATTTGTAGGTTCCATGATAGTTTTCAAAAGGAAATGTTCTTAACACACATTCAGCTCTTGGTTCTTTGAATTCACTGTTACTTTACAAAGGGAAACATTTCTCTAGATGCTCTCCTGACACAAAATGATTCTCTTTTCGTTCCACATGGGAAATATTCATTCTTGACCATCCTCTTGTAGATTTGTGAGATCCATGTTAGTTTTCAAAAGGAAATGTTCTTAACACACATTCAGCTCTTGTTTCTTTGAATTCACTGTTATTTTACAAAGGGAATCATTTCTCTAGACACTCTCCTGACACAAAATGAGTCTCTTTGTGTTCCACACGCGAAATAATCTTTTTTAGCCCTTGTCTTCTATATTTGTAGGTTCCATGATAGTTTTCAAAAGCAAATGTTCTTAACACACATTCAGCTCTTGATTCTTTGTATTCACTGTTACTTGACAAAGGGAAACATTGCTCTAGACACTCTCCTGACGCAAAATGAGTCTCTTTTCGTTCCACATGGGAAATATTCTTTTTTCCCCCTCGTCCTCTGGAATTGTGGGTTCCATGTTTGTTTTCAAAAGCAAATGTTCTTAACACACATTCAGCTATTGGTTCTTTGAATTCACTGTTAGTTTACAAAGGGAAACATTTCTCTAGACACTCTCCTGACCCAAAATGAGTCTCTTTGGTTCAACAGGGGAAATTATCTTTTTTGACCCTCATCTGGTAGAATTGTGAGTTCCATGATAGTTTTCAAAAGTAAATGATCTTAACACACATTCAGCTCTTGGTTCTTTGAATTCACTGTTACCTTACAAAGGGAAACATTTCTCTCGACACTCTCCTGACACAAAATGAGTCTCTATTCGTTCCACACAGGAAATATTCTTTTTTGACGCTCGTCCTCTGGAATTGTGAGTTCCATGTTAGTTTTCAAAAGCAAATGTTCTTAACACACATTCAGCTCTTGTTTCTTTGAATTGACTGTTATTTTACGAAGGGAAACATTTCTCTAAACACTCTCCTGACACAAAATCAGTCTCTTTGCGTTCCACACGCGAAATAATATTTCTTGACCTTTGTCTTCTATATTTGTAGGTTCCATGATAGTTTTCAAAAGGAAATGTTCTTAACACACATTGAGCCCTTGAATTCACTGTTAATTTACAAAGGGAAATATTTCTCTAGACATTCTCCTGACACAAAATGAGTCTCTTTTCATTCAACATGGGAAATATTCATTTTGACCTTCCTCCTCTGGAATTGTGGGTTCCATGTTAGTTTTCAAAAGTAAATGTTCTTAACACACATTCAGCTCTTGATTCTTTGAATTCACTGTTACTCTACAAAGGGAAATATTTCTCTAGACACTCTCCTGACACAAAATGAGTGTATGTTCATTCCACACGGGAAATATTCTTTTTTGACCCTCGTCTTCTGGAATTGTGGGTTCCATGTTAGTTTTCAAAAGGAAATGTTCTTAACACACATTCAGCTCTTGGTTCTTTGAATTCACTGTTACTTTACAAAGGGAAACACTTCTCTAGACACTCTCCTGACACAAAATGAGTCTCTTTTCGTTCCACACGGAAATATTCTTTCTTGACCCTCATCCTCTGGAATTGTGAGTTCCATGTTAGTTTTCAAAAGGCAATGTTCTTAACACACATTCAGCTCTTGGTTCTTTGAATTCACTGTTACTTTACAAAGGAAAACATTTCTCTAGACACTCTCCTGACACGACGTGAGTCTCTTTTCGTTCTACATGGGAAATATGCTTTTTTCACCCTCTTCCTCTGGAATTGTGGATTCCATGTTAGATTTCAAAAGCAAATGTTCTTAACACACATTCAGTTCTTGGTACTTTGAATTCACTGTTACTTTTCAAAGGGAATAATTTCTCGAGATACTCTCCTGACACAAAATAAGTCTCTTTTCGTTCCACACGGGAAATATTCATTCTTTACAATCCTCTTGTAGAATTGTGAGTTCCATGGTAGTTTTCAAAAGGAAATGTCCTTAACACACATTCAGCTCTTGATTCTTTGTATTCACTGTTACTTGACAAAGGGAAACATTGCTCTGGACACTCTCCTGACACAAAATGAGTCTCTTTTCGTTCCACACGGGAAATATTCATTCTTGACCCGCATCCTCTGGAATTGTGGGTTCCATGTTAGTTTTCAAAAGTAAATGTTCTTAACACACATTCATCTCTTGGTTCTTTGAATTCACTGTTACTTTATAAAGGGAAACATTTCTCTAGACACTCTCCTGACACAAATATGAGTCTCTTTTCGTTCCACACGGGAAATATTCTTTCTTGACCCTCGTCTTGTAGAATTGTGAGTTCCATGTTAGTTTTCAAAAGGCAATGTTCTTAACACACATTCAGCTCTTGGTTCTTTGAATTCACTGTTATTTTACAAAGGAAAACATTTCTCTAGACACTCTCCTGACACAAAATGAGGGTCTGTTCGTTCCACACGGGAAATATTCTTTTTTCACCCTCGTCCTCTGGAATTGTGAGTTCCATGTTAGTTTTCAAAAGGAAATGTTCTTAACAACATTCAGCTCTTGGTTCTTTGAATTCACTGTTACTTTACAAAGGGAAACATTTCTCTAGACACTCTCCTGACACAAAATGAGTCTCTTTCGTTCCACACGGGAAATATTCTTTCTTGACCCTCGTCTTCTAGAATTGTGAGTTCCATGTTAGTTTTCAAAAGGAAATGTTCTTAACAACATTCAGCTCTTGGTTCTTTGAATTCACTGTTACTTTACAAAGGGAAACATTTCTCTAGAAACTCTCCTGACACAAAATGAGTCTCTTTTCATTCCACATGGGAAATCTTCTTTCTTGACCCTCGTCTTGTAGAAATGGGAGTTCCATGTTAGTTTTCAAAAGGAAATGTTCTTAACACACATTCCGCTCATGAATCCTTGAATTCACTGTTACTTTACAAAGGGAAACATTTCTCTACACACTCTCCTGACACAAAATGAGTCTCTTTTCTTTCCACCCGGGAAGTATTCTTTCTTGACCCTCGTCTTGTAGAATTGTGACTTCCATGTTAGTTTTCAAAAGGAAATGTTCTTAACACACATTCACCTCTTGATTCTTTGTATTCACTGTTACTTGACAAAGGGAAACATTGCTCTGGACACTCTCCTGACACAAAATCAGTCTCTTTTCGTTCCACATGGGAAATATTCATTCTTGACCCTCATCCTCTGGAATTGTGGTTTCCAAGTTAGTTTTCAAAAGTAAATGTTCTTAACACACATTCAGCTCTTGGTTCTTTGAATTCACTGTTAGTTTATAAAGGGAAAGACTTCTGTAGACACTCTCCTGACAAAATGAGTCTCTTTTCGTTCCACGCGTGAAATATTCTTTCTTGACCCTCGTCCTGTGTAATTGTGAGTTCCATGTTAGTTTTCAAAAGCAAATGTTCTTAACACACATTCAGCTCTTGGTTCTTTGATTTCACTGTTACTATACAACGGGAAATATTTCCTTAGACACTCTACGGACAAAAAATGAGTCTCTTTTAGTTCCACATGAAAAACATTCTCTTTTGACCCTCGTCCTCTTGAATTGGGGGTTCCATGTTAGTTTTCAAAAATAAATATTCTTAATCACATTCAGCTCTTGGTTCTTTGAATTCACTGTTACTTTATAAAGGGAAAAACTTCTCTAGACACTCTCCTGACAAAAATGAGTCTCTTTTCGTTCCACATGGGAAATATTCTTTCTTGACCCTCGTCTTGTAGAATAGTGAGTTCCATGTTAGTTTTCAAAAGGAAATGTTCTTAACACACATCCAGGTCTTGCTTCGTTGAATTCACTGTTACTTTATAAAGGGAAACATTTCTCAAGACACTCTCCTGACACAAAATGAGTCTCTTTTCGTTCCACACGGGAAATATTCATTTTTGAACTTCGTCCTCTGGAATTTTGCGTTCCATGTTAGTTTTCAAAAGCAAATGTTCTTAACACACATTCAGCTCTTGGTTCATTGAATTCACTGTTACTTTACAAAGGGAAACATTTCTCTAGACACTCTCCTGACACAAATTGATTCTCTTTTCCTTCCACAAGGGTAATATTTTTTCTTGACCCTCGACTTGTAGAATTGTGAGTTCCATGTTAGTTTTCATAAGGAAATGTTCTTAACAACATTCAGCTCTTGGTACTTTGTATTGACTGTTATGATACAAAGGAAAACATTTCTGGAGACACTCTCCTGACACAAAATGAGTCTCTTTTCGTTCCACACGGGAAATATTCTTTCTTGACCCTCGTCTTGTAGAATTGTGAGTTCCATGTTAGTTTTCAAAAGTAAATATTCTTAAACACATCTTTGAATTCACTGTTACTTTACAAAGGGAAACATTGCTCTAGACACTCTCCTGACACAAAATGAGTCTCTTTTCGTTCCACACGGGGAAATATTCTTTTTTGACCCTCATCTTGTAGAATTGTGAGTTCCATGTTAGTTTTCAAAACAAGTGTTCTTAACACACATTCAGCTCTTGGTTCTTTGAATTCACTGTTACTTTACAAAGGGAAACATTTCTCTAGACACTCTCCTGACACAAAATGTGTCCCTATTCATTCCACATGGCAAATCCTCTTTCTTGACCGTCATCTTGTAGAATTGTGAGTTCCATGTTAGTTTTCAAAAGGAAATGTTCTTAACAAAATTCAGCCCTTGGTTCTTTGAATTCACTGTTACTTTACAAAGGGAATCATTTCTCTAGACACTCTCCTGACACAAAATGAGTCTCTTTTCGTTCCACACGGGAAATATTCTTTCTTGAACCTCGTCTTCTAGAGTTGTGAGTTCCATGTTAGTTTTCAAGAGGAAATGTCCTTAACCACATTCAGCTCTTGGTTCTTTGAATTCACTGTTACTTTACATAGGGAAACATTTCTCTAGACACTCTCCTGACACAAATTGAGTCTCTTTTCCTTCCACAAGGGTAATATTTTTTCTTGACCCTCGTCTTGTAGAATTGTGAGTTCCATGTTAGTTTTCATAAGGAAATGTTCTTAACAACATTCAGCTCTTGGTTCTTTGAATTCACTGTTACCTAACAAAGGGAAACATTTTCTTAGACACTCTCCTGACACAAAATGAGTCTCCTTTTCGTTACACATCGGGAAATTTCTTTCTTGAAGCCTTGTTTCATAGAATTGTGAGTTCCATGTAGTTTTCAAAAGAAATGTTCTTAACAACATTCAGCTCTTGGTTCTTTGAATTCACTGTTACTTTACAAAGGGAAACATTTCTCTAGACACTCTCCTGACACAAAATGAGTCTCTTTTCGTTCCACACGGGAAATCTTCTTTCTTGACCCTCGTCTTGTAGAATTGTGAGTTCCATGTTAGTTTTCAAAAGGAAATGTTCTTAACAACATTCAGCTCTTGGTTCTTTGAATTCACTGTTACTTTACAAAGGGAAACATTTCTCTAGACACTCTCCTGACACAAAATGAGTCTCTTTTCGTTCCACACGGGAAATCTTCTTTCTTGACCCTCGTCTTGTAGAATTGTGAGTTCCATGTTAGTTTTCAAAAGGAAATGTTCTTAACAACATTCAGCTCTTGGTTCTTTGAATTCACTGTTACTTTACAAAGGGAAACATTTCTCTAGACACTCTCCTGACACAAAATGAGTCTCTTTTCGTTCCACACGGGAAATCTTCTTTCTTGACCCTCGTCTTGTATGATTTGTGAGTTCCAGTTAGTTTTCAAAAGGAAATGTTCTTAACAACATCAGCTTCTTGTTTCTTTGAATTCACTGTTACTTTACAAATGGAAACATTTCTCTAGGACACTCTACTGACACAAAATTAGTCTCTTTCGTTCCACATGGGAAATATTCTTTCTTGACCTCGTCTTGTAGAATTGTGAGTTCCATGTGAGTTATCAAAAGAAATGTTCTTAACAACATTCAGCTCGTTCGTTCTTTGAATTCACTGTTACTTACAAAGGGGAAACATTTCTCTAGACACTCTCCTGACACGAAATGAGTCTCTTTTCGTTCCACACTTGAAATAATCTTGCTTGACCCTCGTCTTGTATAATTGTGAGTTCCAGTTAGTTTTCAAAAAGGGAAATGTTCTTAAACACATTCAGCACTTGGTTCTTTGAATTCACTGTTACTTTACAAAGGGGAAACATTTCTCTAGACACTCT